>NC_141058.1:50611614-50654114 GCF_041138505.1 Cibotium barometz | reverse complement strand
AGAGTGTGGGAAGGATGTGTCTCAAATACCCAAAGTTCAAGGACAAGAGTGAGGAAGATCCAAATGCTCACATCTTCGCCTTCGAGACCACATTCTTGGCCCACCGAGCTCCATTGTTGCAAAAGACAGAGTACTTTGCAACAACTCTGAGTAGAGTACTTTGCAACAACTCTGAGTGGCAAAGCCACCAGCTGGTATGCACAATATGGTCTGGAGCACTTCCAAACGTTTGAAGAATTAAAGAAAGCTTTCCTGAAAAGATTCAAGAGAGACAAGACCATCACAGAAGTATTGGAGAAGCTGCAAAGGCTGACTTAGAAGAAGAGGCCAACAGAGACTTATGCCACAGAATTCCGAGCACTGCTAATGCGTCTACATCAGCCCAACAAACCTTCCCCAACCACACTGAGTCAATCGTTCGTGAGAGGACTAATTGAAAAGCTCTCGACGGCGGTGGCCTCATATTATCTGGAGACCCTCACCTTTGAACAAGCGGTGGTGAAAGCAACCAGAGCTGAGGGGATCTTGAAGCAGACAAGCAAAGACCCCAAGAAGAAAAAGAACAACAAAAGAAAGGACAAGGAAGGAAGGAACTTCCGAGTCGGATTCTCGAGGAGACACCTCAAAATCTGATTCCAGTCAAGAGTCTGATACCTAAGAGAGGAAGCCCCGGAAGAAGAAAGGCAAGAAGCAGGCAGTGAATGTTCAAGGAGAACTAAAGGCCGCCCTAGCCAAGCTTGCTAGAGGACACGCAAGATCCAAACTAAGACCGGACGTCTGGTGCACGAAGTGTAATAATCAGGGTTATACAAAGAAAGAGTACCATATGAAAAGCACACAGCAGCCATGCGATGTCTGTAGAAAGAGCAACCACACAATTGACACATGTTTTGGGTGACAATAGAGATAGCTTCAATCATTACTTCCTTCATCCACACTAACTTGCTAATATCCTCTATGAGCAAGTCAACGCAATAGGAGGCACAAGAAGTCCATACTATGGAGGGATAGTCCTCCTCGAGCAATTTCCCCATCCGACGGCAATTTGAAGCATTGTCGGACTTGCACCACGTTCTCCGATCCAACCTACATGTCACAATGCGCATGAATGTATGCAATGAGTGTATGCAATATGAGACTTGAGTCATGACATAGCCACATATCACATATACTAAAGCCTAAACTTTAAACTTTAAACACTTGAGTGCAATTTGAAACTTACCTCCATGATGGCTTGCTTAATATGGCGATATATGAATGCGCCCGATGTTTTCCTCCCCGCCTTTCCGGAATCCACGCCCCTCACAAAGTATGTGCTAAGAGGGCAAGAGAAAAGTATGTTGACGATGCCTCTCTTCTTCCGGTCACTCCATCCGTCGGAGAGGATGCTACACCCATACCTGGACCATGCCGCCCGCACCGGATTGAGAGATCCATCGATTCTCTCCCTCTCATCCACAAGCCTCTTCGTGTGCATGTCATGATAGGAGACGCCGATCCATCCTTCACATGGGCCCACATTTGCAATGGCTTTCACCATTGACTTCCGTTGGGTCTACCTTGAGCACATGGAATGAGAGATTGCACTCAATAATGGTGCGTGCAATCTCTATATCCGTTAACCGTTGCCGTTCTCAGAGATGTGATATAGAAGAAGAGACAACCCCGGTGGCTCAGGCTAGAGTGGCTTGCCTCATGGGAGACTCAAGCCTTTGTCTCTTTGAGGAGGCGGAGGCGGCACCGACAGAGGCGGCCGGGGAGGATGTATCACAAGGCGGGGAAATGACCTCATCATCTGCCCTTGAGCTTCTACCACTATCACGGTAAGCACCCAAACCACCCTTGATCTTGTTGAAGATCTCATCACATATAGCAAGGGGGACTTCCTTGCATGGCGCAACTTGCCCCCCCCACCTTTCCGAGATGTTGGAGAAGCCTAGTAACTCCACTTGTGTATTGTTTGCCACAATACTTACGAGTCCACCTATATGACTTGGACTTTCCATTGGCTTTCTCTACATGGATAGCATGCACATTGAAGGCTTCATTCTTCTCCCTCGTCATTGTAATAGAGAGACAAGGAGAGCTTAGAAGTTAGAAGAGATGGATAGGCTTGAGAGAGAGAGAGAGAGAGAGAGAGAGAGAGAGAGGCTTGAGAAAATGAGAGTGTGAGAGGCTTGAGTCCTTGACTCTTGAGAGAGAGAGATGCTTGAGAGAGAGGGGAGAGAGTGGCTTGAGAGTTGAGAGAGAGAGAGAGAGAGAGAGAGAGAGGGGCTTGATAGTTGAGACTCGAGAAAGAAAGAGAGAGAGAGAGAGAGAGAGAGAGAGAGAGATAGTAGAGCTTCAAGAATCAAAGCTCAAGGCTCATGTATGATCATTGATGTGCATTGTGAGCATTGAGGGAAGCTTGGGGGGTGGGCATTTTATAAGTATGGGCCATGGCCCATGGCATAGGCAAGTGCCAAAGACTTGGCCCAGCATAAGGCAAACAAAACGGCCAAAAAAAGGCAGGAAAACGGTCATAAAACGGCGCAGCAAACGATCATAAACGGGCAGTTCAAACGGTTATAAACAACCAGAAAAACGGTAACTTGCATTATCGTACCGTACGATATCGTACGGTATCGTACCATACGAACCACTTTGTACCAGTATGAGAAACAACTATGTCCACGACAAGTGCATGCTTCGCAGAAAAGGCAAGTCAGAGTCTGCTTTTGTAGCCTCTGACAAGGGCAAAGGCAAAGGCGGAAAAGGGAACATCAACAACAACAACAACAACAACAACAACAACAACAAAAACAAAGGCAAAGACAAGGGTGAACCGGATTCTAAGGAATCCAAGGACAAAAGCAATGAATGTGATTATTGTGCCAGGTCAGATCATACTGAGGCTCGTTGCTTTGCTCGTCATGATTATTCTCGAGCAACCAAAGCCAAGTATAAAGCCCAAGATGCTTCTAAAGCATCTGACAAGGACAACACCAAAGATAAAGGCAAAGTTTCAAAGGAGGGATCTGCCAAAGTTGCATACATGGTAGTCACAGATTCATCCACTTCTTCACAAGATTCACTCCTCGTGATCACGGATCCTGAAGAGGTTAGGAACACACCTGATGCGGTGGAATGGGTTGGTGATAGTGGTGCTTTTACCCATATAAACAATCAGGCCCATATCTTGGAGGACTTCCAGGACCAACGTTGCCTGGGCCTCTTCTTGCTTGAGCTCCGCAGACACAGGGACACCTTCTTGAGAGAGCCTCGGCCCCAACCGCCCCGCCCCCTCCCTCGCCAGTCAACCATCACCAGTTTCTTCCAGAGCCAAGAGGTGGAGGACACCAACATAGTGGATCTTGTGGACCCCCCATGAGCTGCTCTAGACCTACCTCGCCCGAGAAGAGTTATCTCGGACCAAGCCTCTGCACTCTAGCGTGCCCAACGCCCTCGAACCCCCCGTCGACCACAATCACCTCATTAGCCCCATATCCAGGACACGCTCCACCACCATCAAGCTACCTTTCCACGTGACATAGCTAAGGGAGACCTCTCGGCCATATTCTTCAGCCCCATGCTTGATATTTTGGAGAGTGGTATACCATCTACTCGGAGTTGATGTTGCTCTCATGTTTCTATGTTCTTAGTACTCCATGATGAGTTTCCATGGACAGTTTTGTATCACCCCAGTGAGAGAGCTATGTTTATGTTTTCTTTCTGTTTTATTTTCCATTCCATGATGAGATATGCCATGGACATTATTGTATCACTTTGGTCTCATAGGCCCATTGGGTCTTTAGTAGACGCTTAATATATCTTTCTTTCTTTCTTTCTTTTTCAGTTCACATCGGCGACAACTCTTCACTTCCTGTCACCGATGTTGGTAATGTTTCTTTGGGTTCCTCTGCCACCATACATGATGTTCTACATGTACCATGGATTTCCAAAAATCTATTATCAGTATACAAATCTTCTCAAAAGGGACTTGGTGTGTACTTTGATGATGAGGTCATCAAAGTAATCGACAAGAAGACTCTCTCAGTTGTTGCCAATGGAGTCCATGATGGGGGGTCTCTACAAGATCACCAATTTTTTTTCCCAAATCCCTCACACTCATTCCCATATTCATCAGCTTTTCTCCCCTTGATGGCTTTGGATTCTGAGACAGATACTTCTCTATGGCATTCTCGCTTCTGTCATGAACCCATTGCTGCCTTACAGAAGTTCCATTCTAAGCAGGTTGTCAGCAGACTACCTCAGCTCAAGTCTCTCTCACACATCTCCTCATCCTACATGATGGGCAAGCATCATCAAGATGCATTTCCAGAGGAGGCCACTCATCAAGCAACCCGAAGACTGGAGCTTATACATGCAGATCTTGCAGGACCTATGGAGATCGAGTCTCTTGGAGGGACTCGATATTTTCTTCTTCTTGTGGATGATTTCACTCGCAAAGTTTGGGTATGTTTTTGGGGGCTCGCAAGTCAAATGCTTTTGCCAGTTTCAAGACTTGGATCACGACAGTGGAAAATCAGTCTAGAGATAGAGTTTCATTCCTCCGGATTGATAATGGTGGCGAGTTTGTACCATTTGATGACTTCCTTGCTTCGAAGGGCATTCATCGACAGACTACAGTTCCTTACACTCCTCAACAAAATGGAGTTGTAGAACGGAAGAACCAGACCATCAAAGAGATGGCTCGTGCTTTGTTGCATCATGCAAGTCTTCCTCCTGCTTTCTTGGGTGAAACTGTGGCTACCTCAGTTTATCCATTAACCGCTCTCTCACAAAAGCAGTTGAGGGGATGACTCCGGAGGAGGCTTTTACAGGACACAAGCCTTATGTTTCTCATCTACGTGTTTGCGGTTGTGTTGCTTATGTGCATGTCCTAGATAAGAAAAGGACCACACTCCCACCGAAGTCAAAGAGCATCTTCACAGGCTATAGTCTAAGTTCCAAGGGTACCGCTTTTGGGATACGAAGGTTGATGACATCATCATTTCCCGTGATGCTCGGTTTGATGAGAGCTTGTTTGGCATTGATCCTCTCCACTTGATGCATCTTCTGACTTTCTAGATGATCCATTCTCGGCAGATGCTAGTTGAAGACCTAAACAGGGTTAGGGTTAGGGTTTACAGAAAGAAAACAAGCATAGAAAACCAGCAGGGAGTGAACACGACTGCTATAGATATCTCAATGAATGAAAAATATAAAGTACAAGCCACATGATAGTGACCCCTAAAGGATAAGTGTTCACATGACCGGCCATAAATGTGCCGGGTGGACCAAAACACTTATAAACTGCATATAAGTGAAAATGAACTAAACTGGGGGAAAAAACCTCCACTAACTGAAGTAAAAAGTGCCCCAGTAACCTACTGATGATCACTAGCACTCCTCTGGGTGCATACACAGCATAAAACCCAACAAACCCCCCTGGAGTGATATGTGATCACTGTACATCATCCACCAAAAGGAAACAAATTCAAAGCATTGCGGAATGCTTCAAATTTCGGACGTGGTAATGCCTTGGTGAAGATGTCTGCCACATTCTGATCTGTAGGACAGTAGATCAGACTGATATCTCCTGCCTGGAGTCTCTCCCGAACAAAATGATAGTGAATCTCAATGTGTTTCGTGCGAGCATGAAACACAGGATTCCTGGCCACAGCAATGGCACTCTGACTATCAGTATAGATAGGTGTAGGCTCCTCCACTGAAATATCCATATCAGTCATAAGACGACGCAGCCAAACACACTCAACAGTAGTAGTGTAGGCTACTCTGTACTCTGCCTCACAAGATGAAGTGGCCACTGTGGTCTGTTTCTTGCTTAGCCAAGAAACGCATGAAGCGCCAAGGAAGAAACAATTCCCACTAGTGGAATGTCTGGTATCAAAATCACCAGCCCAATCTGAATCACTGTAAGCATGTAACTGCATGTCACCCCCCTCAGGATAAAGCAACCCAAGAGACAAGGTACCCTGCAAATAACGGAATACACGCTTCACAGCTTGCCAATGTGACAACCGTGGGCTGTGCATGAATCTGCTCAACTGAGAGACTGCATACTGAATATCTGGCCTTGTATTACACAAGTATATGAGGCACCCAACAGCCTGAGCATATGTAGTGGCATCAAAGGAAACACTGTCATCTTGTAGTGACAGTTTCATCCCAGGCTCCATAGGAGTACTAATAGGCTGCAATCCTGAAATTTAAACTTCTCCAGAAGTTTAGCAACATAACGTGATTGCAACAACCCAATGCCTCTGTTATCCTGCACAAACTGTATGCCCAAATAGTAATGTACAAGGCCCAAGTCAGACATGTCAAATGTCTGTTGCAGTATCTCTTTAAATGCTGCAATTTTGTCATCATTTGATCCCATGAGCAAGAGATCATCCACATAAAGACTGATGACCAGCAGATCTGTCTCTTCTTTCTTCACATACAAAGTGGTCTCTGATGGACTGTTCACAAATCCCTGAGTGAGTAGAAAAGCATCTATTTTTGCATACCAAGCTCGTGGAGCTTGTTTCAAACCATACAAGGCCTTTTTCAGCCTGCATACTTTCCCCTCATGACCATGTTCTGCAAATCCCATGGGCTGAAATACATAAACTTCCTCCTCGAGGTCCCCATGTAGGAATGCAGTCTTTATGTCCAACTGATGAACAACCCAACCACGATGTGCAGCCAATGCAATGACACACCTAAGTGTCGACATACGGGATGTAGGAGCAAATGTCTCCTCATAATCAATGCCCTTCTTCTGTGCATAGCCCTTTGCAACTAGACGGGCTTTGTACCTGTCAATGGATCCATCTGCATGTCTTTTCAACTTGTAGACCCATTTAGTACCAATGGCTTTCTTGCCTTTGGGCAGATCAACCAAATCCCATGTTTGATTCTTTTTAATAGAATCAATCTCATCCTGCATGGCTTTGTTCCAATGCACATTATCTCGTGCATCCACAAATGAATCAGGCTCATCATCATCCTGTAAACTGGCTGCCATAACCAGATTCAAATCTATGATGTGTGCATGCTCATTGGTCCTTGTCTCCCTACGAGTACGACCAGCAAGAGGACCCTCTAAATGGCTGTCCTGTAGTGTCCTCAAATACCATCTAGGTATATGTCTGACCTGTGGTGCCTGCTGTCCCATATTTGGTTCAGCTTCTGGCTCATTTGGCTGCAGAATTTCTGCACCACCTACATCATTTGCTGGCTGTCCATTACCCTCATGAGTTGGATCACCAACTGTGGAATGAAACTCCATGGGTAGAAGACCTTCAAATACATCATTTTCAGCCTGATTTGCCTCATAACCAGCCATGGATAATTCTGATTTTTCATCAAAAATCACATCCCGGCTGATAAATATCTTCCTGGATAGTGGGTCATATAACCTGTAGCCCTTGCTTTCACGGCTATACCCAACAAAAATGCATTTTGTGGCTTTATCATCAAGCTTCCTCCTCAACTCTTTGGGTATGTGTGCATATGCAAGGCACCCAAAGATACGAAAATGCGATACAGAAGGCTTGCGGCCATGCCAAGCCTCAAAAGGAGTAATAGAAACCAATGCCTTTGTGGGACATCGATTCAAAATATGACAAGCACACATTACTGCTTCCACCCAAAAGATATGTGGTAGTCTTTTTGCCTTTAGCATACATCTGGCCATCTCCATGAGTGACCGATTTTTCCTTTCTGCAACCCCATTCTGCTGTGGAGTGTAAGGAGTAGTATACTGATGTTTTATACCTCTACTCCCAAGAAAGGAATTCAGCACATGTGACATATATTCCCCCCCTCGGTCAGAACGGAGAGTCTTCACCTTGCATCCTGACTCTGTCTCAGCAAGTGCTACAAAGGCCAAAAATGCATCATATACCTGTGATTTCTGTGTCAAAGGATAGACCCAGCATATACGAGAGAAGTCATCAATAAATGTTGCAAAATAAAAGCAACCACCTAATGACTTCGTCTGCATGGGACCACAAAGATCACTGTGTATAAGTTGCAACTTTTTAGTTGCTCTTAGAGCCTGATCACGTGGGAAGGAAAACCTGTGCATTTTTCCCAAAATACATCCTTCACAAATGTGATCTGGAGGCTTCTCCATGAGAGGTAGATCTGTAAACATATTATGTCGCTGCATAAGCATAAGACTACCAAAATTTACATGCCCCATGCGAGCATGCCATAACTCCGCATCAACCATAGCTGGAGTAAGAGTGAATGCATGATAAGCAGACTGATCCACTGGCTGAAATGCATCCAACTCATAAAGTCCATGACATAATGTACCAGTAAGCATCAAGGTCAAGGCATTTGCTTTGTCTCTAACCATGCATTTATTATCATCAAAGTGGACTTGCATTCCACAATGTGCTAAAGAAGAAATGGACAACAAATTCTTCTTTATCCCTGGTACATATAAGGCATCTGTAAGGCGGAGAATGGAGCCATCAATGGCTGTAAGCTGAATCTCCCCAATGCCACACACTGGATATGAAGCATTGTTGGCACACTGAACAGTTTTGCCAACAGGGGCAGGGCTAACATGACTAAACAAATCCCTGCGAGATGTGATATGCTTTGAGGCACCACTATCAAAATACCAAGTACATGCATGCTCTGTCATACTGAGTGCCTGTGAAGACCAAGAGGCATCATAGCTGCATGTATAGAAACAGTAATCCCTGTCCTCAACAAAAGAAGCAGTCTCTGGAGGAGCTTTAGGACCATCATTAACAGACATCCCAGCTTCCTTTGCCTTCTCTTTGGCAATCCTCTTCCTACATTCCGTTATGTAGTGACCTGGCTTCTTACAGTAATGACATTTGCCCTTCTTCTTGGGCTGTCCATCACTTTTCTTGGTATCCTGTGAAGAACCACCATCACCTGAATTTTGATTTGCACTCTTTGGCTGAGATTTCCCTTTCCCCTTTTGACCTGTAGTAAATGCTTGTTCAGCATTTGTGTTCATATTCATATTCTTCCTCATTTGCTCCTCTTGTAGTAAGAGAGCAACAAGTTCCTGATACTTGAGGGGTTCAACAGCATTCCTCATGCTGAGGTTCAAAGAGGTATGGAAAGCCAAGTAAGATCTTGGCAAAGAGTGCAAGATGGTGGACACAAGCTGTGTCTCAGGAATAATCTCATCCACATTGATGAGTTGCTCTCTCAAATCCTGCAGCTTGTTCAAGTGGCTAGACATATCATCTCCTTCATTCATTTTCTGATTTTCCAGCTCTCTTTTCAAAAATGAGATCCTAGCCTCATTACGAGCAGCATACATTTGCTCCAAAGTCACCCATGCATTCTGTGAAGTGCCAGCTGAACGAATATGAGGTATAATGGACCTCTGAACTGACAATGCAATGAGTGACAACGCTTGTGCATCCCTGGCATCCCATGTCTTTTGAGCATTTGTTCTCTGAACAGGCAATGGCTGTCCTGGAGCCTGTACCTGTTGTCCTCGTCCACGAGCACCCCCTTGGGGAGGAGTCTCTGGAGCCAATGGACCTGGACGTGGTTCATCACCACTAACAAAATCCCAAAGACCTTTTGCCACAAGCACATTTTTCAGCATAAAACTCCACAAGGAGTAGTTCGTGCCATCCAATTTGTCTTCCTTAGACAAATATGTGAATACATCACTTTGCTGTTGATTTGCCATTATGCTTTACGCACAATGTTGTACCTGTTTACCAAAAAACCCAAAAGCAAAAACCCTGATAACAACTGTACTCCACTGAATACAGTTTACCCAAATCTGCCTGCACTCTCAATCCTCTGAATGTGCAGCTTAATGCACCAATGACTGAGTAGAGCAGCAAATGGCGTACACAATGCCAAAATGCCCCAAAATTTGCTGCACCCAAACTGTGCAAAAAACCTGTATATTTCCTTGCTAGAAAATCTGCCTGTTGTGCCTGTATATTTTCACAGAGAAAATAAAAATGCCCAATATTCAAGACTTGTACTGCTTACCAGAGTTGAGATTTCAACGCAAATGACTGTTGTACTGTGCAGGTACAGTGTACTGTACGGAGCAGATTGCAGGTACGGTGAAAGTACGACGGATGTACTTTCAGACAGAGCACTGTACTGAACAGTGCGTATGGGTACTCTGCAGATCTGGAAGTCGCACAGCAGGTACAGTCGAAGCAGGTACAGTCCAAGCAGGTACAGTCGGGTACTGAAGCAAGTACACAGCATGCGCAGGTTCAGTCGCCAAGTACAGTCGCCAAGTACAGTCGCCAGGTACAGTACCAACTGAAGTCGGCAGTGAGAAGAACAGTCGGCGCTGACAGTTACAGTCGGCGGTGCTGACTGTTAACCGGCTGGTACAGTGCGACGGCGCTGTCAGGTACGGAAGCTGCTGTACGGCAGCGCTGACAGGTGTAGCTGAAGGCGGCGCACTGTGTAGTTGAAGGCGGCGCTGACTGGAACAGGAGCTGCAGTACAGTACGGGTACTGTTAGCTGCAGTCGGCGAACTGGTACGGACAGGTACAGTTGTACGGACTGTACAGAAACTGTACGGAGCTCAGGAGTACGGCGCTCAGAAGTACGTGCAGCAGCAGAGGCCGGCGCTTGACTGAATGTGTGTATGCTGTACGGGCAGCAGCAACAAGTGTACTGGTTGTGTACGGGCAGGGCAGGAGCAAGCTTCTTGGCTCTGATACCAATTGAAGACCTAAACAGGGTTAGGGTTAGGGTTTACAGAAAGAAAACAAGCATAGAAAACCAGCAGGGAGTGAACACGACTGCTATAGATATCTCAATGAATGAAAAATATAAAGTACAAGCCACATGATAGTGACCCCTAAAGGATAAGTGTTCACATGACCGGCCATAAATGTGCCGGGTGGACCAAAACACTTATAAACTGCATATAAGTGAAAATGAACTAAACTGGGGGAAAAAACCTCCACTAACTGAAGTAAAAAGTGCCCCAGTAACCTACTGATGATCACTAGCACTCCTCTGGGTGCATACACAGCATAAAACCCAACACTAGTGATCTTATACCTCTTCCACGTCCATCTCCTCCTCCTCCTCCTCCTTCCCTGCTGCAATCCTGGTGCCAACTGCTACTTTATAGCCACCCATTCTTGTTGCACCAGCTTCTGCAGATCCCAGTCTCTCTACGAGTCCGGCTTTGACTCCAGGATTATCCTCACCAATGCTTACTTTATCACCACTTCCAGCAGCATCGGATGAGTCCTCTACTGCAACTGGATCTTCTTCTTCATGCTTTGAGAGGAAGGCTGGCCTACCTCGGTTGGTTTAGCAACTCTTTAGAGATTCTGGTCTCACTGATGCACAGCTCCATAACCAGATCTCTAACATCACCCCTGGACCTCGCCGTTCATCTCGGGCTTCCACATCTCATCACATAGTGAATTATGCTCTCATGAGTTCTCTCCAAGAGATCGATGAGCCTGAGAGTCCAGAGGAGGCTCTTTCACATCCGCAATGGCGGCAAGCCATGGAAACAGAGATGGTCTCTATTGAGAGAAATAACACTTGGTATTTGGTGCAACAGTCTTTACATTGTCGTGTTATTGATGTGAAATGGATTTTCAAAGTCAAGTTTCATCCAGATGGTACTTTGGACAAGTACAAAGCCCGCCTTGTTGCTCGAGGCTATGCTCAGAAGGCAGGTGAAGACTTTAATGAGACATTTGCTCCTACAGCCAGGTATACCAGCATCAAGATTGTTTTGGCTCTGGCTGCACACTTCAGATGGCCCGTGTTCCAGATGAATGTCAAATCTGCTTTTTTGAATGGAGATTTAAACGAGGAAGTTTATGTTGTGCAGCCTCCTCGTTTTGTGATTCAGGGACAAGACACCCATGTGTATCTTCTACAAAAGGCTCTTTATGGTCTCAAACAGGCACCCCATGCCTGGTATCATAAGATTGATGCCTTCTTGTTATCTCTTGGCTTTGAGAGGGCATATGCTGACACCAACATCTATGTGCTTCTTTCTGATAGAGATATTTATCATTGTTTTGTATGTTGATGACCTCATTCTTTCTGGCTCAGATACTGGGTTGGTTACACTGGTTCAGTCCAAGCTTTCAGAGACATTTGAGATGACTGATCTTGGCCTTCTACATTATTTTTTGGCGCTGGAGGTTTGGCAGAAAGATGACTGTATCTTCATTTCTCAGCAGAAGTATCTGAAGAAGCTGCTCTCACTTTATGGGTTGTCAGATTGTACACCTCTCTCTTGTCTCATGGATCCCAATGCCAAGTTATCCAAGGAGGATGATACACCCTTGGTGGATTCCACAGAATACCGACAGATTGTTGGCTCATTGCTTTACCTTGCCAACACCCGTCCGGACATCTCCTATGCTACGAGTGTCCTCAGCCAGTTCTCATCAACCGCTCGAAGGTCTCCTTGGCAAGCAACTTTGAGAGTTCTTCATTATCTTCGAGGTACTTCAGATTATGGCATCACCTACTCCAGTGGTGCTGATTTGGTTGGCTTCACAAATTCTGTTTGGGCAAGTTGTATTGATACTCGGAGGTCTACATCTCGATATTGCTTCATGCGTGGTTCTAGATTGGTTTCTTGGAAGTCTCAAAATCAAAGGACTGTTTCTGCTTCTTCCACCGAGGCTGAGTATAAATCCTACCTTCTCTCCTCCACTGAGGCACTTTGGATTCATCAGATTCTAGAGCATTTGTGTTGTGCCGACACTTCCCCGGTTACTATCTTCTCGGATTCTCAAAGTGCTATTGCTCTAGCTCAGAATCCTGTGATACACGGACGATCCAAGCATATTAAAGTGCATTATCATTTTGTACGTAACTGAATCGAGTTGGGACTTCTTCAACTAGCCTACTATTCTACCAAGGACAATGTGGCCAATCTCTTCACCAAAACACTTCCGAGAGCTACTATGGAGGTGTTACTTCAACGTGCTAGTATTGGACTCTGGCACTAAAGAGGAGGTGTTGGATTATATCATCTCCAGAGGGTCTACATCACCTTTTCATGCTTGTACTGGTCATTTTATGAGACCCTCCATTGGTATATTTTAGCAGATATTACTCGGCATTTTTCTACCATTTTTAGGTATTTTTTAGCATTTTATGCTACTGGTCTGCTATCGGCTTGCTACAACTGGCCAACAAGCACTTTGGGGGAGTATATAAGGACTAATCCCCATTTCATCTCATTCTTTTGCATCTTGTTGAGGTCATTAGCAGCTGCTTCTACTTCTTACCATTGTACGGCACCTATGGGCTTCCCTCGTGCTCACTTTTCAGCAATAAACATCAATTTCCATCATTTACAAGTCTTGTACCTGGGCCTACATCTATGTTTTCTATTTGCTTCACTTTCTTTCAGTCCCAGCGCTTCAAACTCAGATGCTGGTAAGCATGGCTCCGAGGCCAGTGAGCTTGCAACAAAAGTGTCAGGACTATGGTCCTACGGAAGTCGAACCCTAGCATAAGTTAATAGCTTTCGGAGTCTCGAGAGTATTATTAGTGCTAGCAGGGTTCAGGGGTTAATGGGCGTTAGGGTTTGGTCGATGTGCGTACACATCTAAGTTAGCACGGCTCTTAAGTAAGATGGGCGGCCGGGCTAGGAGGTGTGGACACAAGCCAGGGTTTTGGTATAAAACCCAACGAGAAACCCTAACTCGTCATTATATGGTTGGGAGGTGAACCGACTTCCACCCTCTCTTCTTCTCCACGCCTAGGCTATGGCGGCTTGAGGAAGACGCAGCCGTAGCGGAGGCGTTACACTGTACTCGATGACCATAAATGGAGCCATGCATACGGACCAAATCATGTGGTCCAACTGTCTCTTGCCACATAGATGCAGTGAGATTACACTCATGCATCTCGGCAGTGTGCGAAACCTCTACCGCAGAATACTTAGGATCAGCATCCAAGGAAAGTGTTTGCACCATGTGTACAGCCTTCTCCTTGACCTTCTCCTTATCCTTATTCTTGCGAGGCAACTGTGGACAATTTTTCTTCTCATGATCACTACCTAAGCAATGATAACATAGTTTCTCCTTCTTGGCCCGTTCAAAGTGTTGTGGAGACAACGGACCACTTGACCCTTTAGACTTCTTTGTGTTTTCAGTAGAATTGCTGGCAAGTTTACGCTTATTAGCATTAAATTGCGAGCCATTGAATTTGGCCGGTCTATCCATGCCCTTCTTATCCATGGTGTCATCAAAGATAAGGGCACTTTGGATAGCCGCTTCCAAAGTTTTAGGATATTGGGTTTTAACCTTTGCCTGATATTCTTTATCAAGGCCTCTAACAAACCCACGAACCTTTTGAAAGTCGTCCAAACCATCTAGCTTGAGAATGACTTCACGGTATTTGGACACATACTGATTAAGTGTAAGACCTTCCGTCTTGCACTTGTCCCAGGCTGTCCAACTCCGATCTTTCTCGTTTTGCGGTAAGAACTCCTTTTTAAATGCTGCCGCAAACTCCTCCCAAGTCTTAGGGCGAGTTTCAATAGGTAGACTCATCCACCACTTGTAGGCTTTACCTTCAAGTGTGAGACTCGTCTCAGTGACCATAACAGCAGCGGGAGTGCGGCGTAAGCGATGCAAGTCCGTCCACTTGTGTAAAAATGTATGGACCGCATCCTTGTTACGATCGCGCTCCTCTCCCTTAAACACAGGCGGCTTCACGTTTTTCAACATAGCCCCTTCCTGCGTTGCAGATGGTGCAATAGATTCTACTATAGGATTTGGAACAAGAGGAGGCATAACTATCGGAATAGGCCCTCCACTTGCCGCCGATCCACTTGCAAAACGTGCCATAAATTCAGTAAAAAGCGTGCTCATGTTTGTGAGATTGGTATTGACATTTGTTATAGTGCGCTCAAGTGCAACTACCCTTGAAGTGAGACGCCCAAACTCTACCATGTCTACCAAACCATAATCATCTATTGGACTCGCACCCCCTTCGGCATCGGTCATGTTGTCATCCCGATCAGGCGCAACGGCCTGTCGCGAATCACCCACACCACCACCCAAAGGGTGTGCCTCACTAACATCATGCATATCATTCTCAAAATCGAAGTGAACATGAGACGGTTCCGCTGAGGCCATGGTATGCACGTGCTTACAAATAGAGAACGGATTACCTTCAAAAGCGAACTCCAATTGAAGCGTCGTAGAAGAATTCCTCTTGCATGCACGGAAATCGAGAAGAAATCACCACTTGAGTCGTCAACCAACACATGCATGCAAAAAAGTGTGTTGCATGTAGCATGTCGTTGAAGATCCGTTCACCAAAAACTTCCAAACTTGGAGCATAGAAAACTCCTCTCACAAATTGAAAGAAGGAAAGTTGAAGGTGAAAAGGTCACTTTCCTTGTAGTTTGTGTCACTTTCCTTGTAGTTTGTGTCCTCCCTTGAAAGAATAAGTAGAGCTCTTTTGAAGAGAAGAACAACACAAGTGAAAAGGTGAAGTGGCTAGCACACTTGCCTTGGAGCTTGAGGTGGTGGGTTCAAAACCCCACTCCTTGGATGGTGAAGCCTCCCCCTTGTGCCACTCAAGTAAGGGAGAATTCTCGCGCGCTCGCCAACGGCGCGCCAACGATCGCTCACCGATCGCCTTCGAGGACTGCCGGTCTGCCTTGGTCGCCGCCTTAGGCGTCCGCTGTGGAGGCCGTACAGTCGACGGATAGGCGGCGGAGACGCTCGCTGTGGGCTGTTCACGCAGGCGCGCGTAGGCTGCGGCTGCGCTCGTGTAGGTCACCATACAGGCGGCGGCTGCGCTTGTTTCTTTTGCTGCGGCGTTGAGCTCTTTCTCGTGCAGGTCACGTCGGTCGCCGCTGGCTCTGATACCAGTGTAACGCCTTCACTACGGCTGCGTCTTCCTCAAGCCGCCATAGCCTAGGCGTGGAGAAGAAGAGAGGGTGGAAGTCGGTTCACCTCCCAACCATATAAATGACGAGTTAGGGTTTCTCGTTGGGTTTTATACCAAAACCCTGGCCTGTGTCCACACCTCCTAGCCCGGCCGCCCATCTTACTTAAGAGCCGTGCTAACTTAGATGTGTACACACATCGACCAAACCCTAACGCCCATTAACCCCTGAACCCCGCTAGCACTAATAATACTCTCGAGACTCCAAAAGCTATTAACTTATGCTAGGGTTCGACTTCCGTAGGACCATAGTCCTGACAAAAAGGCTCAGAGGCTCAACAAGCATGGTCTTGGCGAAAGACTCAGAGGTCAAGCCCTGCCCAGGGAACAAAGATAGCCTACATCGCCATACCAAAACAACCCCCTGCCCCGCGTGGCCCCCAAAGCAAGGGCAAAAAGGAAATGATGGTGGAGAGGAGCCTTTTATAGAAACAAGGCGTTACAAAATCCAAAAGGATCCAAAATAGATAACTCAGATTTTGGGGACTACTCGGGCAGAGAACCCAACACTGAAACATAAAAAAACTAAAGATTGAGGAAAATTCCCCCCTTAGTCATTTTTGGCACGATGGTGGCCAGTGCAGAGGACCCGGGGGAAGAAAAGAGTTCTTCCATGATACTTTATGTTAAAAAGCTTATGATATGAGCACTGAATACCTTATGACGTAAGTAAGTTGTTGCAAGGCCAGTGGAGTTGAAGAGCAAAAAAACTTGAGACTAGGCATCGGATCTTTGATGGCGTGGAGGAGCGCCATTCAGCAGAAGGCGTGGCTATCTAGGCGCACAAAAACACAAGGCTATGTAATAAACACAATGGCTGATATTGGAGAAGGTTGTACAAGCTACAATCCAGAAAATGCTAAAGAAGATACTCAAAAAACGTTGCAACATGCTGTAGCCATGGTATTTGCCCAAAAAAAAAAAGCGGTCAATGCTGACTACAAAGGGTGGTAGCCAGAGGAGAGTGAATTATGCAAAAGTGGACATCAGCTGAGGAGGCAGACGACAATGGCAAGGTGCAAAGTTAGGGCGGCTGCTAGCTGAGAAACACAGTAGCAATGATGATGTTGGGACTGCCTACTGGTCAACACGTGAAATGGAGCAAATGACAACGTCAAAGGCGGCTGAGATGGCAATCTATCGTGATTCAAGTGGCGGGCAGTTCAGAATGGCACAATCATCAAACATAAAGAGAGTGGGCTGACCCTTGATTGGCCCCAAGCTTTGTATACCACCCTTTCATTGCCTTCATGGCTAATATTCCCTTGCACATCGGAAACTGCATGCACATTCACTTTAGGTTGCTTGTTGCTTTCATTCTTCTTCCGTTGAGGACATTCTCTAAACATATGCTCTTTGCTCCCACACGCAAAACACTTTCCTTCCTTCACATATTGATCCCTTTGCTCCAGTGTGAGTCCAAACTTGTGCCTTTTGTATGCACAGTATCAAAAGAGGTGGCACTTGCTGCAGCGCATAAATTCAAGTACAAGATATGGCTAAGAATGAAGACGTCAAATCATAGCCCCGTGACCTACTAGGAATTTACTCCTAGCTTAGCGCTTTGTGAAGTACAACGCTGAGGAAAACAGATGAATATGACAATTTGGCTACCCACGTATATATTCGCATCAATGCTCATAGTTGGCCGGCATTACCAATGTCAACCACATGTACCCAACTGTGCCACGTCATCCTCTGCATTGTCCGACTCTACCTGTCGACTACTATTTGATGTCAAGTTGTGCCTTGCATACTCATAGATGTGTCACAAGCTAGCAAAAGCCTGAACAAAGGGGTATTTGCCATCTGGATGACCTATGGGATGACCCTTTGCTGGGATGAAAAGATGTTGACCACTACGTTTGGCACTTCAAGGCTTGACAAAGCTTGCGCGCAAGCTACTCTATTGAATGTCTGTTAATTATTAATAGTGATTAATGTGGGAATAAACAAGTGCTAGGTGGTTGAGTAAACTAGCACTGAATGTAAGCCTTAAATAAAGCGGTTCCGATGTGTGTGAACAACCGCTAGTTTGTATAAGTCTCTTGAGTAGGAGCAGCCTCTTAAAAGGTATATGTGGTGGCATCATATTTGGCATATGTGGTGGCATCATACTTGGAATATGTGGTGGAATCTTATTTAGCATATGTGGTGGCATCACATCTCGCATATGCTTAGAATATGTAATGAGGTCTGAGGGTCTCTCCCATAAAAAGGACCTACTTGTATAATGAATTCATGCTTTCCACTACAGACCCCTACATGGCTTGTAACCTGGGTTATTAGTTCACCCACTTCTCCATTCAAGGCTTTATCCATTGTCAGCTCCAACTCCATCTTCAGCTGCAGACTTTTATTGAATGATCCTCTGCACAAGAATGGACATAGTTTTAGAAGCCCAGCAATCCAGTTGCACAAAGTTGCAGAGCCTTAATCACGAATATTTCAGCTTCAGGGTCCAGCCCTTGTAAAGAGGACTTAATAAAGATAAGAGTTTCTCATAGTCCATCTCCCGTAGGCAGGTGAATCTGATGAAAGAGAAAGACAGTTACTTTCATCAGATGGTCCCACTTTTTCCCAGCAACCAGTAAGACCAGGACAAAGCAGCCCCCAAAACCTTTTTGCCCTATCCTGATAACTGAGCTCGGAATCTCCTCAATGTAGGACAACTCCAGAGACCATGCAGAAAAGCTCCATGGCTGTTAAACACCTAGGACATCCTTCAAGTGAGATGTTTCTGGCCAACAAACTAGAGCTCTAGGGCAGAGCACCAACTGTCACTTTCCATAAAAAGAACACAACATGAGCTGGTAGCTTGGATTTCCATAGTCTTAGTCACCTATTAGACCAACATTTAGTATTCGAATTGACTCTGTGGGCCTTGTTGACATGAACACAATCAAGGTCATAGTTTACTAATATAATGTGTACATCTCTGCAGTAGAATGGCCAAGAAGAGGGGTACCACTTACCCACCTCCAGTCCTTAGCCCAAGTATCAAAATAACAGCCTGTATTAAGTGGGATCATCTGGACATTGATAGCAAATGCCTAGAGAGTGCAGCCACACAATAGTGAGGAGAAGAGGGCGAGATGATAATGAACAAGAGAATCAGCACAAGATTATGGGGATTTGTGGGAGTACGAGATAACATCTCTCAAGGATAAAGGACATGCAGTACAAGCCTTTGGGCCTTAAAAGAACCCCCTAAGTGCAGAGGATTATCCTCCTACAAAAGTGCTGGAGCTGACATAAGATAAACCTTTTGGGGAAGAAGTGGGTGTATTAATGGGAGAACTAGGTTATGAGCCAGAGAACACTTGTGTTGGGTACATTCCCTTGTTGGTTAGTGGTCTCGCATGCTCTTGATATCTCTGTGATGATGACGTTCACTGTACAGATGTAGAGGATTTGTCTTAAATTATATACTAGGATTCAAGGGGATAAGCTGGTCAGTGTTTTCTACAGGAAATCTCTCATGCCAGCTTATCCCCTTGAGCTCTTTTGAGAGATTTCCTTGTCTCCTGCTGCTTATTCTACCTTGTAGAACACGAAAACTATGTAAGTCTCTATGTATCTATTAGATCTAGCTGACTCAAAAAGTACAGTTTGACCCATGTATAATTGACTCAAGAGGTACAGTTTGATCCGTGTAAGGCACAGTAGAAAGAAGCTGATGTATTCATACTGCTGTTCACTATTCTAATAATACTGCTGATGCACTCATACTGCTGATTTTTGTATAGTAGTCATGAGATTGTGGCCTTGCTATGTACCTTGCTCTGTTCCTTCTCTCAAAAACAAAAGAGTGACTAACAGAACAAGAAATCAATTTTTAATTTAAATCAAGAAAACTAGTCTATAAAAAAATAGGGGGGAGACACACAAACACATTTTGTGTACACTGTGACCTTGTGGTCAACAAGCAAAAGACCAAACTTTAAACAATGCTGGTGAAATCAGCAAAGTGGAGGTGACCAACAACTTCCAAGTAGGTGGGTGTAGAAGTACCTTCAAATCATAGATAGAGGAAATGAGTGATGCATATGTTAAAAGCACGAAAATACACATACTATGCATTTCATAACACGCGTAATTGGGACACACTTGTACTTTATGGAGTGGAAGTGTGGGTACAAAGGTCTGTCCTGAGTTTCTGTCAGAGCTCCAGAGATACAAGGCAAACTCAGAAATAATGAAGCCTAGCACCAAGAATCATGACAAATAGAAAGAATTATTACAACAAAAAGGTAGTTGATAGGGCATATGCACCACTAAAGATGGAAAGAATTAACACAATATCAATTGGCTGCAAATTGGACAAAAACTTCACAAAGTGAAATCTGCATGTCTGCTAATACAGCATAAAGATATACCTAGATGAATCCAAGAACATGCCCAAATTCACCTTATAAGAAAGTGGAATTTATAACCTCATGGTAGTCATCCACAAGACAATAAACCGTCAACTCCATCATGCATAGTATGGACCAGATACTACAACATCCCCACTAACATCATCAGTGCCCAATAGTGGTTGTAGAACTTGGTATCAATATATGCTCCCACACACACACACACACACACACACACACACGCATGGTAGTCATCCACAAGACAATAAACCATCAACTCTATCATGCATGGTATCGACTAGAAAGTGCAATTTATAACCTCATGGTAGTCATCCACAAGACAATAAACCATCAACTCCATCATGCTGTCAGAGTTGGTGCAGCGGAAGCTTTACACAGGCAGTGAGCGAGAGAGAAGTTGACGCAGAGAGAGAGAGAGAGAGGTTGGCGAACAACGCTTGACGTGTATTAGCAATGAATAGTTGAATATTACAATGGGTGGGCATGGGTATATATACCCTCACAATGGAAATGGCCGACTCACTTAGTTACGACTCGTTTCCACATGAGATACTCACTTTAACACCCTCTCTGTAGCTCATAGTGGACATAGATGAAGAAACCAAGCTGATGTAGATGCAACCATGGATACCTCAGTACCGGCCGGATACCGAATACACCTCGGAAAATGCACCAAACAACCTGTCTCCTCAAGAAAATGCCATCTTGAGCTTTAGCTGCCACATAGAATAATGAATTGCAGACAACTCCACATCCATGATCCCCCATTCGTTGAATTGAGAGCACATCACGTCCAAAAATCTCTGAATGCTTGAACTGTCACACACGACGCCCAAAATTCTGCTACACAATGAACCAGGAACTCATCCCATCCATAGTCTACTACCAATGAACTACGAACACATCACCTCCATAGATTTGTCAAGCTGTTCCATGCCAGATGCATGTGCCTTGAACTCCGACACACGGGTCCAAATCACCAAAACGGGAGCACAGACTGCCCCTCTCTGCCACTCACATGCCTCTCTCTGGCTGAAGCACGTGGTAGCATCCATCCACCAAGCTAGAATGCTAGAGCATGTGCCAGTGTAGTCCTCGCCACACCGGCAGACGCCGTAGCATCCCTCTTAGAATCACTGTCACTGTCATCCTCGTCAGCTTTGCCTTTGCCTTTGTCATTTGTCGAGCCTTGAGCTTTAGCTTTGGATTTGCAATCCCGAGCCAAATGCCCTCGCTTTCCGCACTTATAACAACGGCTCCTAGACTTCTTATTGGATTCCGATGCAGCATGTGCCGATTCTACATCCTTCGAAACCCGAATCTTGCCTTGGGAAATGAGCACTGCTTCCTCCTCAATGAGAAAAGAGCTGAGATCATCAAATTCCAGCTTTTCCTTCGTGACTTGTAAGTGTAATGCCCTCGAGACCATCTCGTACTCCTCAGGCAACTTCGTAAGAACCAAGGCAGCTAACTGGGTACTAGTTAATGCACTATTCATAGCCGATAACTGATCATGGATAACCTTTGCCTTCATTAGAAGTGACTGCATAGAGGTCCCGGTTTCAAACTTGATGGAAAACAACTGGCCGAGAAGGGTTACTGCTCGCATTGTTGAGTCTCGATCAAACATTCCTGCAAGCTTTGACCACATTTCCTTGGCAGTCTTTAAAGTCTGAATGGCAGGGGAAATTTCCTTGGTGAGAGATTCTGCAATCGCCGACATCGCCTTCGCATTGTGAGCATCCCAATCCACGAGATTTGAGAAACTCCTCCTCCTGAAGACGTGTGAACCGATTGCTATCCCTTCGGGGACGTTCCTCCGAGCCATCAACAATGTGCCATAAGCCTTTTCTGCTAAACCATAGCCTCATGATCAAGTTCCAATGCGCATAATTGTCGCCATTCAGTTTGTCATCCTTGCTCGAACACGGGAGTCCCATCTCGAAAACTCCGTCCACCTCTTCTCAGTCGACCCGGTCTTCGATAACGCACGTCTCCTCCCTTCGCCTTCTCTTCTCCCAGCCGGCGGTTCTCTTGCGGCTGCACTCCTGCTGCACGAGCGGTGCCACTGGCCTCCTCTTGCTCTGCCGCCTGACGACGTTAGGGTGCTGGACGCGGGCGATGGCTTGAACTTCCGTCTCGAACTCCTTGAAGCGCTGGGCACCGTCTTAACCCAGCCATCGAACGGCCACCGGCAGCCCACTGCCCAGCACTACCTTGTACACGATCCGCAAGCCGCCCTCTGCGCCTGAGCTCTTAAGCCACAGTTCTGCTGCTGCTCAACACGCAATGTGCTGTTGACACGTGCGCCACGTCACTGCACCAGCCTCACTTCCTGCGCCACCTCCGTCGCTGCAGCAGCCACCTTCTCCAACTCCTCCGTGTGCCCAAGAATCAACGAGCACTCAGCTCTGATACCATGTCAGAGTTGGTGCAGCGGAAGCTTTACACAGGCAGTGAGCGAGAGAGAAGTTGACGCAGAGAGAGAGAGAGAGAGAGAGAGAGAGAGGTTGGCGAACAACGCTTGACGTGTATTAGCAATGAATAGTTGAATATTACAATGGGTGGGCATGGGTATATATACCCTCACAATGGAAATGGCCGACTCACTTAGTTACGACTCGTTTCCACATGAGATACTCACTTTAACACATGCATAGTATGGACTAGATACTACAACATCCCCACCAACGTCATCAATGCCCAATAGTGGATGTAGAACTTGGAATGCTAAGGCTAACTTAATACATAATCAAGCTCCAACATGTGTCGTTGGCAATGTAGTCAAAGATTGCACAGGAAGGCAACTGCAAGGTCCAAAAGACACATAGAAGGAAGCTCCTAAATTCTGAGTGGATGATGGATAACAAACAATGGTTTGCCAGATGGGATGTCCAAACCTCTATGCCATGAACTGATCCCTCAAAGGACCTGCTTATCAATAAAGCATTTCTCTAGTGGCATTGATTATATTGGAAAGGAAAAATGATCAAGGGACCCCCACTACACTTCACACATACAAACGCTCCTCCTTTTTGCGGAAAGAGGTTATCGAGCACCCCGCTATTTTATAGAGCCAGTGCCACAGTACGCAGCAATCTGCACAATTGCTGCCATCCAATTAGGCTCCCATCATCCGTGGGGGTGTAGAGATTGAGCAGCATACTTTTTCAAAATGTCCAGCTTTTGCTACTATCTGCACACATGTTCCCCTTACATGCTCAGGGATGTGTTCATATTCCTACACTTCTTTCACAAAAGGGTAAGACTATCATCACTGCTGCCTTTACCAAGGAAGAGCTACATCAACGAGGAGTACTTACAGGACACACAACATCTACACATAGCTGGACACTAGGGTTTGCATCCATTGACCATGAAACATCTACTTGAATGATTGGATCTCATAGGCTGTGTTGAGAATCTCATACAATCTCTCTCTCTCTCTCTCTCTCTCTCTCTCTCTCTCTCTCTCTCACACACACACAAGTATTACTGTTTTTTGTGTGTGTGTGTGTGTGTGTGTGTGTGTGTGTGTGTGTGTGTGTAGAGACGGACCGTTCCGTCCATCAAAGAGACAGACAAATGCCAAGGCAGTTACGGATTTTCAAGCGCCTAATTTAGTGTGTACAAAGCGCATGATCAACATAAGCTCCAGAGGGCATCAAGGGTGAGAAAAAATGGGGGCAAGGCCAAAAAAGATTGCCGGAATTACCTGCAGGACGCTATTGCAGTAGCAGGTGTTTCCGAAGTTCTCAAGCCCGAAGTAGCGCTCCCCTTCGGGAAACTGATCGCCCAACGCCTTTTCCAGCTTTGATCCAGATATCCCCATGGCTACCTTCTTCTTGGACTGATGATGATGATGATGATGATGCTGATGCTGCCCCCGGGCTACTTGGTTAATACTACAACAATCTTTCATTTATGAGGGCTCTTATATAAGAGTGTGTGTGTGTGCACACATTAAAAGGAATCCTCTTTAACCTAAGGGGTGTGTGCACACATTAAAAGGAATCCTCTTTAACCTAAGGGGTGTGTGCACACATTAAAAGGAATCCTCTTTAACCTAAGGTGTGGGAACAATAGCCACAACCCTATGGGGGGACAATAGCATAGCCACAACCCTATGGGGGGACAATAGCCCCGTGGTTAAGGTGGAGTCCTTTCTCTTCCTAGACGTGGGTTCTATTTTGGCCCACCCCTCTCCCTCACTTGACAAAAGGGTGAAAGAGCGTGTGTGTTCCTCCTCCTCAAAAAGGTGGTTTACACTTCTTTTTTTTGGTCCATCTCTAGGAGGACATCATGAAGGGTAGGACTGCCTTGGCTCTATCAACATCCTTGTTGCTTGATCAAAGGGCTAAGAATGTGACCATAACCATCATGTAAGTTACAAAACTATTTATATGTATAGAGCATTTAATTTCTTATACAAATGGCTAGTCATCTGCAATCTTTGTAGAAAATGTTCAGTCTTGCACAATCAACAAGAGGCACATGCACCAAGAATCATACATACTACTCTCAATTCTCTCTCACACACACAAGACTAGTACACAAGAAAGTAAGTAGACAAGAAAGACTCAATTGGCACAAAGGGGGATTATATTTATTTATGAGAAAAAGTTACTTATATACATCTGGCCCTTATTCACACTTGGATTCCCCAAAACTTATTGTAAACTTGGTCATTAGCCAACTTTTCTCATAATATAGCGTTTTATAGTGCCATTTATGACACTTATTACAAGCCATCTCTCATGTTTAGAGAAGGGATGCTTAGTTGACCCAAAATGGGGCTAACATCCCCCCCACCTAATGTAGATTCTGTCCTCAAAATCTTTACTTTTTAAAGCATCCCAAGGTAGATTTTATATCTAGACCTTCATGTTTGTAGTTGCCATAGGGTTTGCCTTAGGTAGTGAAATGGCATCACAAATCCTGTGTCAATCATGTCTTCAAAGGTTGTATGCATGTAAGATGGCATGCATCGGAGTTTGTGGTAGTAGAACATGATGACACTCTCCTTTGGGCCTTTGTTAAGAACTTCCTACTGAATGTGTAGTAGACTTATCATCCTACTCATCAATTAAGACTATGAGTAGCTTAAAAATTTTGATTATGGCTACAACTCTAGGTCTAGGATATTTCATCAAGCTTTTCTAATGGGGTTAGCATGTACTGGCGTTGTTGGTTCAAGGTAGTTATTATGCTCAAAGAAGGGGAAATTGAAGCAATAATGGGTAATGGGTTCTCCTTAGAGGCATAAACATCGGGCCTATCCTGAGTACCCATGGCGATCTTCTGTAAATAGTGGTGGCTAATTCTCATATCTTTTGTAAATAGTTACTAATTCTCATATCTTGAGGAAAGGTGATCTCTAAGCTAGCTAGATGCTATAACATTCTTTAGAGTAAGGGCTATTAGCATTGGGCTTCATATTGTCTTCTTTGTTCTACAGGGTACTTGAATCTGCCATCTTTTATAATAGTAATCGATCATGTAGATCGTAATTCTGATTTCTAATAGATCTGCTAGGTTTGGATTAGCCAACTTGGTGTGCCTAGCCGCATTTTCCCATAGTGTTCCTTCCCCTACCATTAGCCCTAGAACCTCCCATTGTCCTACAGGAACTGGTTGCTCATAGCCCATTAGCTACTATCAGCACATATCTTGTACAATAGTCTAAGCTCTGTCTATAACAGTTCAAAATAGCTCTTGCACAGTCTTGGCAAAGAAAAGCTCAGTCTCGAATCTTTTGTTGTCTACAACAGTTTAGCCTCACCAGTGGAAGAACACACAGTTTAGCCTCACCAGTGGAAGAACACACCTGAAATGCCCTCTTTTATGAAGAACCTGCCTGTCATCATTCTATACAAAAGCCACTAAAAGCCCCGATCAACCATAAATTTGGGGTTTTTTCAGATTTTGGGTTTTTGCTATGACATTGGAGGTTAAAGCATTCTCATCAGAGATCGAATATTTCTTCTGCATCCATGCTGGCTCTTCTTCTGGGATTTCGACGTCGGTATTATTCAACAGTCTTGTTTTGTCTATCCAATTTTATTGTAGTCTCCACCAAAGGCACTGGTAAGAATCTAGTCTTGTCTTGTTGCTTCAATTCTTGTTGATGGTTGCAACCCCACTAGCCTCTACCAGTTTATGGCTCTTATTCCCTTCCCACTAGGCGCTACCAGTTTATGGGTCTTGTCTTGTTGCTTCAATTCTCATTTATAGTTGCAACCACAGTGTTCCCAAAAACTTGCAATTTTAAAATTCACAAATTTTTCTTCAACATTTATAGGTTTTTTCATCAAAATATAACTAAAATGTTTAAAATTTTATCGATTTTTTAAATTGCAAAATTATTTTTTACAAGTGAGATCGTGAATTTTGCAGGTGCGTTGTAAGGGTTTGCAGGTTTTCTGCAAACACTGGTTGCAACCCACTGGCCTCTACTAGTTTGTGGTTCTTGTTCCCTTCCCACTTATGCACACTGGTCCCGTGCATCAACTGAAGATCACTCTTCATTCAGCATTCACTTTTGGGTTATACCTCAAGGTACATCATCAAAGTCTTGTTCTATTGCTGTTGATCTGTTCCAAGCATAAGGTCATCGACATCTTGGCATATGCAGTTTTTTGTATTGGGCATGTTTTTAGTCAGGAGGTCTTGTTAATCTTGTGCATCTTGTTCTTAATGCATCTCAGAGAAGAGGAGTATTTAATATTTTGTGTGCTAAATGAAAACTTGTGTCAATATCAATGTCAGTGGCTCCAATCAATGGGACTTATCTTGGTTGTCACATCCTTCCCATACTTATGGCAGTTAAAGTACATTGTTCTACTCTTGTTCTATTATTACTGATCTATTCCAAGTATAAGGTCATCACCAGCTTGGCATCCAGTTTTCAGTATCGGGTATGTTTTTAATTAGGAAGGAGATCATGTCAATCTTGTGCATCTTATTCTTAATGCATCTCAGAGGAGAGGAGTATTTTATATTTTGTGTGTAAATAAAGACTGCCATCAACATGTCAATGTAAATGTTAGTGGCTCCTGACAATGGGAGTTATCTTGGTTGTCACATCCTCTACATACCCATGGCTCATGGGGAGAAGATATCAACCATCGCTTATTTAATTGCAGGTCGCGAAGGGGGGGATTTTGTTCATGGTTTGAGTGGTAGCTCATGTCCTCACACTTGCTTTAGCAAGTTCTCGTTTTGGAGGATCCAGTTCTAATTGTAGTAGGTATAAGCTTTTTCTCAAGCCTTTCATGTTCACTTCCTTTCTTCTCCTTTCCCTTTGAGGGAGGGTTTGTAAGATAGCTAGCAAAGGGAAAGTGTATTTGTGTGGGTACATGTGAACACCTCTTGTTTAGAGGGTGGACACTTGTAATAGGTATGAACATAACTCTAATATTGTGCCACCTGTGGTAGCTTTACAGGTGACACTTATCACCATGCATGCATATCTTATACTAGTAAAGGCCATATAATCAGCCTTATACTTTAATAAAAAAAAGTTTAAGGTTAGCCGAGAGATGTAGCCATCAAAGCTCTCAAGTGTGTTTAGATTAGGGTATTATTTATCTTATTAATCATGTTCTGTTATTCTAGTTAATCCTCCTCTCTCTCTCTCTCTCTCTATGGGCCATCGTCCATGCTGTCGTGGTGCCTGACCTATCTGTCTCCCGATGTTTTTGCTCTTGCGAATTACAAAGCCTTGTAGTTCATGTCCCATGACTTTACTGTGTTGATGTCCCGCATGCTGTGCTCTTCGTGATTACTGTTGCGCCCAGTGTTGCTAAAGCTCTACCTTCATTTATTCTACTACTCTTCCTGGCTTCTGTGTGTTATCCTGCCCTATTGTGCTATAACAACAGACTGCTCAGAGCCCATAAGCTACTATCAGCACATACCTTGTACACAATAGTCCTATAAAGTAGTAGTGTCTGCAACACAGTCAGCTCAAGATCTAGTTCAAAACAGCTCTTGCACAGTTTTGGCAGGGATAGCTTAGTCCCTAGTGTGTTCACAATATCTTTTTTTTGTTTACAATAGTTGAGCCTCCTACAACATTATGTTGAAAAAGCTACCACCAGTGAAAGAACACCTACAATGCCCTTCTATGAAGAAACCTACCTATACCATCATTCTGTATAGAAGCCACTGAAAGCTCGGTCCACCAAAAATCTGTGGCTTTTCTGATTTAAGAATTTTGCCATGACATTGGAGGTTAAAGCATTCTCGTCAAAACTTTCTTCTGCGTTCGGATTAGCTTTTCTTATGGGATTTTGGTGTCAGTATTTATCAACAATCTTGTTTTGTCTATTCAGGTTTGTTGCAGTCTCAATCATTGTGTTGCAATCATTGGTAAGAATTCTTCACTAGAGGCATTGGTAAGAATTTGGTCCTCTCTTCTCTAATTTGGTCCTCTCTTCTTTAATTCTCGTTTATGGTTGCAACCACTAGCCTCTACCGGTTTGTGGCTCTTGTTCCCTTGCCACTCCTGTACACTGGTCCTGTGCAACAAATGAAGATCACTCATCACTCAGTATTCACTTTTGGGATGTACCTCAATGTACATCATCAAAGTCTTGTTCTACTGACGTGTCTAAGCATAAGGTCATCAGCATTTGGCATCAAGTTTTTAGTATTGGTCATGTTTTTGGGGAGGGGATCATGTCAATCTTGTGCACCTCAGAGAAGAGGAGTTTTTATATTTTGTGAGTTAAATAAAATCTACCATCAATATGTATCAGTATCAATGCCAGTGGCTCTAGTCAATGGGAGTTATCTTAGTTTTGATATCCTCCACATACTAATGGCACATGGAGACAAGACATCAACCACCTTACCTCTCAATTATAGGTCAAGAGAGGGTTTTTGTTTGTGGCTCTAGTGGCAACTTATGTCCTCATACTAGACAGGGTTTTTGTTTGTGGCTTTAGTGGCAAATTATGTCTTCATACTATCCTAGCAATTTCTCATTTTGGAGGATCTAATCTTTCCAGTTGCAATATAAGCTTCAACTTGAGCCTTTCCTGTTCACGTCCTTTATACCCCTTTTCCTTTAAGGGAGGGTTTGTGTTAACCCCATTTTAGGGTTAACAAGGTTTGCCACACCTAATTATATGCCAAAGCATGAGTAATCTACCTTAAATGTCAAGGATGGACATGCCAAACTCATGTACAAACAAGCCATGAAGCAACGGTGTCCAAATCTCAAACTTGGATAGGTGCCTGTAAAGGTCCGATGGAGAATTAATGGTGTTTTCCGCTCCAAGAACATGTAGTAGTGAGTTAGGATATGCTCCCTAGTGCTGTAATGCATCAATGTATTATGAGATGAAGCAATATACAAGCAATAGGCCAAATAGAAGCTTTGGGCACCTACCTAGCCACAATCTAAGTGTGTGGTGGCCATGTTTAAAAGGTAATTTCTCTCATAATGCAAGGACACTCTCCCATTGTGCAATTGACATTTCGCTAAACCTCTCTTTAATCTTCTCTCTTATATGCATGCTAGTGATTGTGTGAATGATTTGATGTGAGAGGAGGGAGTAGTGTCCGTAGTGGAATGCGACAGTGTGACAACGCTCGTGGGAGAAGGTGAATGGTAAGCTACCCATGGTGGTGTTGAGTTTGGGGACCTCAAGGGGTTATCCCTCTGGAGGATCAAAGACATGCAACATCTACTTATTCAGCAACACCAAGCATACATCTACTCCTCTACAAAGCATACATCTACTCCTCTACAAAGTCTTCAATCCGATCACAAGGACGCGATCAGAAAGGGGGGGACGTTAATCCCATTTAAGGGTTAACAAGGTTTGCCACACCCAATTATATGCCAAACCATGAGTAATCTACATCAAATGTCAAGGATGGACACGCTAAACTCATGTACAAACAAGCCATAAAGCAATGGTGTCGAAATCTCAAACTTGGATGGGTATGCCCATAAAGGACCGATAGATAATTAATGGTGTTTCTCGCTCCAAGAGCATGTGAAGTAATGTGCAAGCAATAGGCCAAATAGAAGCTTTGGTGGGCACCTACCCGGTCATAGTTTAAGTGTGTGTGAACACTTATGGTCATGTATCAAAGAAATTTCTCTCATAATGCAAGGACACTCTTCCATTGTGAAATTAAGCTTTCCCACTTGCTGAACCTCTCTATAATCTTCTCTCAATGCATGCTAGTGAGTGTATGTGAGGTATTTGATGTGAGAGGAGGGAGTAGTGTCGGTAGTGCAACGCGACGATGTAACAATGCTCACGGGAGAAGGCAAATGGTAAGCTACCCATGGCGGTGTTAAACTTGGAGACCTCAAGGGTTATGAGCTTGGCCATAGAAAGATCCCCATGACTGTTAAAGTCTTAAGATCTCTCTAGATAATTGTCATGCATAAACATGCATAAACTATGCATAAACTCATCCACCCAACCACTCCCGAGCCCAAGGGATGCACACATGAATTACAATGAAGTACCTCATACCTTTACCTTAATGTCCCATATACCACTAAGAGGTATGACTCCAATCCAGCAGCATGTAGTGTGAAATGGCATGAGAGTAGATATAATCCTCTATACAAGAGAACATCTTATCATCACCTAGTCTTCCTTGAGTGTGTCCCATGTCCCTATTATATAGGAGGGCCCTCAAGTGGCTCTTGACTCTCCATTTTTCATGTGTGACCCTTGGATGCCTGATCCTAACCTCAACCCTTAAGGTTAGTCCTAACCCATGCTCTACTAGAGCTTGTTCCTATGCTCCCATGCTCACAAGTCTAATGTGGGTTAGCCTCTTAGTATATGCACATAATATACTTTCCCTTTCTCAAAACATTGCACTCTTGCAAATGAAAAGAAAGAAATCTGTGTTGAACATTCTCAACCGACTCCCAAGTCGAATCCTCTATTTCCTTATCTTTTCACCTAATTTTAACCTCAGGGATTCAGTTCCCTTTCCCTGAATTCAAGTATCTTTTCAGGTTCATGTGAAACATAAGATAAATCCTCGAGTTTAACGAGTTCTTGTGGAGTAACTGTATTATCCTCACCTCTCAGTTTCTCTTTCAATCTACTGATCTGAAAGACTGGATGAACTCTAACATGTAGAGACAGTTTTAGTTCATATGCAATTGTGCCAATCGGATGTATAATTTGAAATGGACCACAATATCTAGGAGATAAATTCGAGCATTTTTCTGTTGACAAAGTCTGAGAGTCTTTAGGAACTTTTAAATAAACCAACGCTCATGGCTCAAAAAATCAAAGTGAGCGTCCTCATCTGTCAGCATAAAATCGTGCCCTATCTTGAGCATTCCTGATAGAATCTCGAGCTTCGGGTAGCATTTCCTACATATCACGCAAGAAATCCCTCTATGCATCAAGCTCAATGTCCTTAAGACGGGCATCAATAGGTGTGATGGTTTGTTCCCAAATATAAGCATGAACAAACTAAAATTAGAGCCGTATGTTTAGAATTGTTATTGGTAAATTCCATCACTGGAAGATACTTTTCTCAATTTGATGCTTTTCCAGAGACATATACACGAAGCGTATCCTCTACAATCTGATTCACATGCTCTGTTTGCCCATCAGACTGTGGATGATCAGAGGAACTCATACTCAAAGTAGTTTCCTCGTTGTAAACCATTCGGAATAAAGTAGGAAGACATGGCATTAACGGCAAGAACTAGGGATCCATCGGCGGCCCGCGACGTACCCACATCTGCATAGGGAATTATCGGCATCCCAAGTTACCCATATCAACATAGAGAGTCAACGTCTCGATGAGTCACATACGTTCATCCGTAAACCATCAGGTGGATTGTATAAATCACTTAAAGTACGGAACTAGAGAAAGAAATGCCAACAAAGGAAGAATCCAAAATTCATTAATTTGAACACAACAAGATAAACTCGTTGAACTCTAAAGAAAGATTTCAACAAGTGAATATGTCGACGAGATTACACTCATCAAAACATGCAGGTTATAGACAAAAGAAGTTCATCTAAAGAATGCCTACACTAAACTTCAATTGAATTCAGAAAATGAGATTGTCTTTGAACGTTGAGGTCAACATGCCAAGTAATGTTAGCAAGGCAACAATCCTGAGTCCAAATTATTTAATGAGATAATATATGTGAGGGATTACTAGCGTCCCATACCACCATGATACCACCCATATATTCCTTACCAATTTAGAACTCCTTAGTATGCCATCTAGAAAATATGAGTAAAATCCCACATAAGAGGAATGAGATGGCCTTATCCCAGACTTTCACATACTAAAACCTGTCTTTATATATCTGAGATCACATCAAGGAATAACTCTTTCTGAGTACATCAAGGAATAACTCTTTCTGAGTACATCATTAGAAAAGAATTTGAATTATTGGCACCTTTTTAATGATAACTACCTAATAAACACAATAAAGTTGGGGTAGAAAAATAACAATTCACCTAGATACATAAGCAAATAGGTATCTAAGTTAGAATATATACAAGAGTACAAGGAACATACTCCAAAATTACGTGCAAAAAAAGAAGGCAAATGCTATCTTCAAAACACATGAAATTATCCAAAAGATCAAAAGATCCTTATGAAACCATGGATAGAAGCATAAAAGCACATCGAATCCATTCCATAGTTAATCATAAAAATTAATGCATGTCATCTAATGGCCAATAATCATGCCAAAAGAAGCATTAGAATTGGTGGCCAACTTATCAATCCGGAGTATATGAATGTGGTGTCATTCAAGCAGCAAAACTCCAAAGTAAGTAAGTGAAACACATGTGTGTAGCACTCATTAAAAACCCCTAGACACAAGTGATCTAGGCAGAACTCGGTGAGTCCATATAAAACTTGGAAAACATACAATAAAATCCACCAAAACAAACAGATCAGCTAACCGATGATAGAATTTATCTTAGGCTTAAGAAATTAAGCATAGACCACACTTAAACAAGTGTAAAATAAATTATCATGGATAAGTGTCAAAGACAAGACACACTTTGAACGCAGATTCTATCCATCATTGAAGAAATTATGGAACATGTCCAAAAGAATGGTTAAACAATGGTAAAAAAATCACGAAAATATCGTTTAGAATTAATCCAAAGAGAAATAACTACTAATACGAGGTACAATCGTATTAATAATATGTGAATAACCCGCATCTATCTAATGTCAGCACGTACAAACGTACTTTAACACTAAATAACCCTCTAAAATATTAAATTCTTGAGAAAAAAGAATTATCATGATTTTTTTAGTTTTTTTCTAATTTTCTAGGGTCTCAAAATATGCTAATTTTGAATTCCACCAAACTTATCTTATGGCATTCCAACTTATATTTTTTTCAAAAAAATTTTAGCAATTAGATTTGTCAAAATACCATTGATATTTTAAAAATACCAATTTCTAAGATTGCATTTCAGCAAAAATTGACAGAAAATCGATAGCATCTCTGTAAAACTCGTAAAAATGCATAAAATATATATATATATATATATATTCATAAAAATGCTCTAATTTTTTAAAAAAATTAAGAAATTTTTTTAAAAATTATAGAAACTCAAGGAATTCACTCTACCATAAATATCCGCAATAAAATGTGTGGTATTTTGGTAAAAATTATATAAGTACTTATTTTAAACCAAAATAAATTAAAAAAATAACATTGAACTCAGAATTTTTCGGTAATGTCAATTCATCCATTGAATAGAAGAAACATGCGTTCCAATTGTCATATCGACGATCCATGTGATAATCATTAAAATAAATCAATAAAATAATATTTTTATTTAGTAAATATTAAAATTTACTTTAAAAAATATTAAAAATTAGATTAAGAAAGAAAAAACAATAACAATTAACTAGATATTGCTTTGATACTACTGTTAAAGTCCTAAGATCTTTAATATTTTTATTTAGTAAATATTAAAATTTACTTTAAGAAATATTAAAAATTAGAATAAGAAAAAAAAATAACAATTAATTAGATATTGCTTTGATACCACTGTTAAAGTCCTAAGATCTTTTTAGATAATTGTCATGCATAAACATGCATAAACCAGACATAAACTCATTCACCCAACCACCCTCGAGCCCAAGGGATGCACACATGAATTACAATGAAGTACCTCATACCTTTACCTTGATGTCCCATACACCAAGAGAGGTATGACTCCAATCTAATAGCATGTAGCTGCAGTGTGAAATGGCATGAGAGTAGATACAATCCTCTATACAAGTCATCACCTAGCCTCCATTGACTAGCCTCCATTGAGTGTGTCCCATGTCCCTATTATATATAGGAGGGTCCTCAAGTGACTCTTGACTCTCCATTTCCCATGTGTGACCCTTGGATGTCTGACCCTAATCTTAACCCTTAAGGTTAGTCCTAATCCATGCTCCACTAGAGCTTGTTCCCATGCTCACAAGCTTAACGTGGGTTAGCCTCCTAGTATATGCACATATAATGTGCACATAACAATGACACAAGCTCTGGTAGTGAATTGGATGAAGCCATCAGGAACCAAGTCTTCAGAGATGAAAGGTTTGTAAATGGCTGAAGAAGAAAAATTACTAGGTTAGACGTCATGAGGCACTGCGAAAACTCAGTACTTAATGGATAAGATATGTCAAAGCTATTGAGATTCATGAAGAGTTATCCAACAACTAGGGAGAATAACCAAGTCAAGTGATGATATAAGAAGACGATGTGAAGATGTTATTGAGATATCGAGCAACTAGCGTGATTCAAACATTTGATGATCTGATTGGGTGATAGCTTTTGTACTTACACCACTGGCATGGTTGGTGAGATTATGGATGATATGCTGGTAATGGTTTGTAGGTTATGCAATAGCCACTTTGGTGTACTAGAGGTATGACATAGTTATAGCGCCAGCTTATGTAGTTAGGTTCACACTATAGACTAGCCATTGTATGTTATAGTTTAAGAGAGTTCTTTCCCTTATAGTATGTACTATTATCTCTTTATGTTATGATTGTAGAGAAGAGAAGAGAAGAAAATTCAGGTCATCCATCTCTCGTTTGTGCTTTTCTACTCTTGTGTGTGTGTGTGTGCTTGTTGCAAGGAGCTCAAGCTCACCCTTTTCCCCACATTCTTCTCAGGTTATCAGAGTGCTGGTTTGTGTGAAGAGCTCAAGAGGCGAGCAAAGAAAGAATTATAGTGTAAGGGACTCCATCTCTTTTCCTCTTTCACATTTGGGTAGCTGTGAGCTATATTGAGATAAGGAAGTCATTGTCTTAGATTGAGGCATCCTCCTAGGTGAAGGAAGAAGACCATATTGTGTGCAGTTAGCTTTGTTAAATATCCACTTTATTTAACTAATTTTTTAAATACATATTTCAGGGTGATTTGGGTGTGTTTCGAGTTCCATTTTAGCTCCCCCAGTTTTTGCAGGCACTTTGTGAAAGTATCAATTTTGATTGTGTATGCCTAGTTTTTGGTTTAGTGCAAAGTTGTAGCAAAAATTTAGATGCAGAGGATAATTAGTGCAGAGAATTAAAGATTTGCAAATTATTGATGGATGTATGTTTGTGTGACTATTCCATATATATAATAGGTGTATGGTATTGCTTTGTTGGAGATTACAAGTTTGCTATTTAGAAGCACTATTGGTAAGTTGTTATGGATAATCATGTTTGATAATCTATCCTAGATTGTGATCAAAATGTTGGACAAGGATAACTTCCAGGCATGAAAGTTTAAGATGACCAATTTCCTTATAGGAAAGGATATTCAGAGCATCAAAAGGAGCCAAATATTGCTAAAGAAAATCCCACCCCATAATAAGTGCATACATATAAAGCATTGCACAAAAGAGCCAAAAATATAAAGGTGTAGTATGTCAATCTGATAGACTCTATGATTGTGCATATACAGAATACACAAAGCCTAAGGAGGGTTGGGACACCTTGGTGAAGATGTATAGTATAAACAATCAAGCTTGAAATATGTAGCTAAAGTAGGAGCTGTATAATGTGACTAGAGGAAAGTTGAGTATAGGTGATTACTCAGTGAATGCTCTTGCTCTTATTGAATCATCACAATAGATGATGATGATATGGTATCTACGACCTTAAATGATCTTGGTAAGGAAAATAATCAGTTTCAAACCATCATTAAAGTTTGAGATAACTTTCTTAATTTTGAAGAACTAATTACTCTCCTCATATATAAGGAGATGAATATTAGGGGAGGTTCATCCTCTAGAAATGCACATGACTAAGGCTTCTACTCATACACAAGTAGAGGTAGAGGCTAATCATCATGTAGAGAGCGAGGTGTAGGTTATTTTGGAAACATAAATCATGGGCAATAACAATAGGAATGTGATATACAAATAGGTGGAAGAGGCCACTCTAGAGGCAAGGAGAGCAAGAGAGGCCAAGGTTGTTTGGCAAAGAAATCAAAATGCAAATAGCATAGAGTGCTATTATTGTGGCGAACCAGAGCACATTACAAAGGATTGCTATAAAAAGAAGAATAATATAAAAAGTGGATAGTTACAGTAAGAAAACTATGCATCATCAAGTAAATAGGCTGATGATAGAAGTAATAAGTTGTTTATGCTATAGTACGTGCTACTTTCCCATGACTGGAAGATGTGTTAGGATTAGGAGATATTTAGTATATAGATTTTGGTTTGATAAAGTACCATTGTTTATGCAGGATGGCAAAATGAAGTACTTGGCACATGTACTTCATGTTCCTAATATTGTAAAAAACTTGGCTTCTATTGGACATATGGTTGAGTAGGGGAGGTTCAATCCTGAAGGGTGCTTTGTGGAAGACATCAAAAATCAGTGCCGCTTAGTTACAAAGGGTAATATAAATGATAAATTTTTTTACTTTAGATGTTCACATGCCTGAGGTGAATGTAGCCATACTTAGTATATGGATTTTGGCTTGTAAAGTGCCATTGTCTATGTAGGATGGCAAAATAAAGTACCTAGCACATGTATTTCATGTTCCTAATATTACAAAAAACTTGGCTTCTATTGGACAGATGGTTGAGCAGGGTCTGCAAAAGTGAGGTTCAATCTTAGAGAGTGCTTTGTGGAAGACTTTAAAAATCTGTGCCGATTAGTTGTAAAGGGTAACAAAAATAGCAAAATGTTTACTTTGGATGTAAACATGTCTGAGGTAAATGTAGTCATATTTACACATGGGACATGTGTCATTGCAAATATTGACATTATGGCACAAGCACATTGGTTATATGAATATACAACACAGCTGAAGTTTATGCAAGCCTAAAATATTATTACAAGTTTTCAAAGTTTAAGATTCATGGTATGCAAAAAGTATGTGAAGCATGCTAGCTTAGTAAAGTATGCTAACATGATTTCTTGCATGAAAAGCACGTAAGTTCAAGGCCATTGGATGTTATACATTATGATGTATGAGGACTAACCAAGACTGCAATAATTGTAGGTTGTAGATACTATGTTACATTCATTGATGTCACACTAGGAAAGTGTGAGTTTACTTTATGAAGGAGAAAAGTGAGGTGTTTAAAGTCTTGGTCGAGAAGGAAAAAGGTATGTAGATCAAATTTCTAAGATCGGATGGTGGGGGAGAATGTTTCTCCAATGACTTCAATGATTTCTTAAAAAAGCAGGGAATCAAGAGGTAATTTACATGCATGCACATTACGTAATAGAATGGTGTTATAGAATGGAAAAACAAGCACATTGTAGAAGTTACTCGTGCCTTGATATCTAAAAAGAAAATATGCTGAATTATTTTTGCACTAAAATAGTAGCAATTGTTGTTTACATTATGAACATGACACTCGCTATAGTTGTTCATGGTATAGAAGTTTGTAGGTATAAAACTAGATGTGTCTCACTTAAAAGTGCTTGGATGTATTACATATATACATATTCCTGATGAAGTGAGAACCACTTGGATCCAAAGGCAAAGAAATATATCTTAATTGGTTATGCTTTGGAGTAGAAAGGTTATAGATGCTATAATCCTACCCCTCATTAGATGTAAGCAAAGATGTTATCTTTGATGAGATGAGTAGCTGGCATGCACCGATGAAGGAAATTGAAGATGCAGATGTAAGAAGTAATGATGTTATCCTACATGTAGAGTAGCATTCATAGGTTATTTAAATCTATGAACTTTTAAAGTTTAACTTTTAATAGCTTTGTCACAAACTTCTAATTCTTCTTCTTCTTCTTCTCCTGTAGAAGAAGAAGAAGAAGAACAAGCCATGAGCGCATATTAAATGCTTAAAAACTTTTAGCTATGCATGCTTAAAATCTGTGCTTAGTCTAACCATGGACCAAGAATATGATTACATGTAAAACCAAGGTTTTTGACATCTACCTTTAAGCCTTAGAGTAGTAATAAAAGCCACCCACATCCATGCTAACTTCATGCAAACATCCATTTTCACATCATAAAGCTTGCATGCTTTTAAAAACAAATAATGAGCATATATATTATAATATTCAATCATCTCCCATTCTGCCCAACTAAATATCAAACCAAAGACCATCTCCTTAACATGATGTCGATGCTCTATCTAGTGAACCGAACTGCCAAGGACAAAGCTTGTATGCTTTAATATCATACTAAGCCTACTTACTGCCACCATTGAATGCTAGCCATTTAATGGTCTGCACCCACAAAACGTATGCAGTCTTCCACTTGTGATTACAAGCATCCACACTTGCACCTCAAATGCTCGCACTTCAAACCCTTCCATGCGTGCCTAAAGCGTACCTTGCACATACTCCGTGCTGCACCCATACATTCCTTCTCAAAAACTACAGTGCTTGCACAAAGCCTCATATTCATGTTATGACTAGTGCATCGAGTGCTAACTTCGTGCTTGCTATTAGCCTTTAAGCCTTGTATAAGGGCCACACCTTGCACATGGCCTCCCACATGCTAACGTCCACCACCAAATCTTTTGTGCTACTCCATGCTTGATAATCACCCTTTCCTGTTTGCCTTGTATTCCATGCATCTACACTAGCTTATTTATGCCATGGTTATGTAGCCCACCACCCACCTAATTGAGGGCATGCAAAACGATGCCCAAATACCAACCTCTCATTCAAGGTTATAAGAAGAAGAAGGAGGAGGAGAAGAAGAAGAAGAAGAAGAAGAAGGAGGAGAAGAAGAAGAAGAAGAAGAAGAAGAAGAAGGAGGAGGAGGAGGAGGAGGAGAAGAAGAAGAAGAAGAAGAAGAAGAAGAAGACAAAGCTTCCACAGAGGATGACCATGAAGATGAGCTTCATAAGGATGAGGCTATTTCTATAGCATAGGGTGTATTGGCTAGACTGAGGAGTCTAGACACTCTAGAGTCTAGTCTAAGTCTAAGTTTAGAGTCTAGATTTCTAGAGATTTGCTTCCCTTATATTTTTAGTATTTGGCATTTGATTTTAAACTTATTTGTTATGACTTGGACTTGACTCAAAATTGAGTGATGGTTTTAACTTGTTTTGTGATTATGGCAAAATCTAAATGGTTTGAATTTTGGTAATCTCTTTGTTTTCACTCCTCTTAATTCTCATGCATAAACTTACAAGGTGCTTTCAAGTTTAAAGTTTAAATTGTGAACTGTGAACTTTGAAGTTTGAAATAAAAAATATAGAGTACAGTAGATTTTTTATTTTTTAGCACATGTCTTACATTATGCACGTTGTTTCTAACCTTAAGGATTTTCCACATCCCCCTCTTCCATGATAACCTAGGATGATCTGGGGTTTTTTCCCCCTCCTTCAAAAATTTTGTTTCTGTTTCCATTTTCATTTCTGTTTCCTCGTTTCTTGTAACTATGACACATTTAGAAGTTATTGTGTGAATACACATAGTTGGACATTATTTTTAGGGTTCATCCACTTTATATGTGTGTGTGTGTGTGTGTGTGTGTGTGTATGTGTGTACACACACACACACAAAAAAATTACACATTCTGCATTTTCTTTGATAAACTTTACACACACACACACACACACACACACACACACACACACACACAAAACTCACTTGAAAGAAAAATATTTTTCTTTAGTAGTCCAGATCTCTGAATGGTTGACACACACATTTTACTTGGTAATGTGAAAAATTTACAGCTTATTGTCTTCTAACCACACCTAGACCTTTTCAAAAATCATTTTAATTTTGGAAAAATAGAAAGGGTCAGATTTACGCCTACGAATGGGTCACCTACCTCCATCATTTTACTTACACTTTTCATGTGGCATCGATTCGCTCGTTGACATCCCATTTACATTGGTTATTAGCTAGCCATGGCTAAATTAAGATTAACATACTGTTCATGGCAATTACGACTAACATGAGCTCTATTCTGCGTTCTAACTAGCTATGGTGGGTTGTGAAGAATGGACGACCTGAGACAGAGCTTTCATTACAACTATTCACGGCACCGGCTCGCTTCCACCTATAAATACGACAATTGGTGAGTGCTTTGTCACTCACTTAGCCTGTGTAATCTTGTATGTGCACCATGTCTATTGTGCGCGCTACAGTTAGGGGTGCTTCTTCCTCTCACGTAAATCATAGCAATACGCTATTTCTTATGATAAGCGTTAAACACATTATGTGATTTTAATCTGCATACAAGTATGGGTTAATGATGTGATGGAAGCCCATAGTATGCTTTCAATCTAATTTTTATATTACCAATATTTGATAGTGTAGATACTCAACATCTCTTAGTTAATCTGGATTAATCATATATGGTTCCATATGTTGTCTATTCAGTATTGCATGTTGTATTTTGCGCACGAGTTTTTGCTTTAAAAAACGCATGCACTGTCTGATAATTTTAGCTTCGCATGGCTCATACCTCTCAGAGTAATGTATTGGTGATTCGCTTCTAGGTAATGAATATACGTTGTATGGTCGCTTTTACTTCAAACTCGTATATGTGGTAGTTCTACTGTCAATGCCCAGAAATCTCTCATAAATGTGATGGATTAGTTAGGCGCAATGTGATTGACCCTAACTAAGAATGGCATGAGATACTCTAGCCATGTTGACTTGCTATGATAAGATAGCTTGCTATTTCTATAGAGATAATATGGTTCTCATGTGGGACTAATGGCAGATGTTTCAATATGTTCTTTATTCATTATTGCATGTTGCATTCTACACACGAGTTTATGCTTTGTAAACGCATGCATGCTATGTATGTTATTTTTGTTATATCAAGCTTCGCATATTAACTTGACTTAAACCTCTCAGGGTATTGTATATAATTCACCTTTGAGTAATGACTATATGTTGTATGGTCTCTTCTTAGTTGCATGTGGCAATCTTATGGTTAGCAATTTTGACTTTGATGGTTGCCTTAAAATCTCTCATATATATGGTTGATTAGTTAGGATACGTGAATGTGCCTAACCAGGAATGGAATAAGATGATCTAGCTGGGTTGACTCGGTATGATAAGCTATCTTGCTATCTCTGCCGAGATAATCCCTGTGGCCGAATTATTAATGGTTATCATGAGACCCCCGATGGGTGGAAATAGGAATCGAACTGTAATATATATGTGTTGTTTGATTACTTAGATAAAGGGTTACATACACATTACCTCGGAAACTAATACATGAGGTCTAGAATTATTGCTTGAAGGGTAATTGATGTTCCATTCTCATTTGGTTTTTGGTGAGCAATTACATAAATTCTCTTATGAGATGTTTTGAACCTGTATACTGCATTCGAAAGATGTACATGACTCATTATATTTCCTTTCTTATAATAAGAAGATAACACAAATTCATTGGTTTATGATTAGGGCAACTTTTTATATACGAAAGTATAATACAAATACATGATTATTTTCTATCTATGTGATAGAAGACAAATTGAATATATTATGGTATTCTAATTATCTTGAGAGTATTTTATAGACAACTCTCTTTTATACATATAAACCAAGATAATGTCTGATTCCTTGAATCCTGAAGGATACTAGGATAATAAACCAAGATAATGTCTGATTCCTTGAATCCTGAAGGATACTAGGATAATAAACCTAAAGGGTCCACTATCCCTCTACCACATAAATCATAAGATAGTTTGGGTGACATCTATAACACGTGGTAGATCCTATGACACCTGCAAGACACAAACATGCT